>NW_027639906.1:0-2000 GCF_949606895.1 Notothenia rossii
TAACAGGTGAGTTCCCAAAACTAATTACAGCAGGCGATCCCAGGGAGCGCGAGGAGGATGTCTAATAACATTTTCTACCGCCTGATTAAAAACAGCCCATAAATCACCCGTTCACTTGGGTCTATGCACACGCACGTGCACGTGCAGGTGCACACGCCTACACACTACTCAAATAGAGTCATCAACCACATGACTTCAACACACACACACTGAACAACCTGAAGGACACACACCTTGTCTCACTGTCATATACAATTAGCCTGTTTATGCATTCATACCATGTTATAGTGCACTAGACTTTAGAGCTTACATGTACAGTATGCAACGCCTCCGGTTTCTTCTTCTTTTGATTTAGCCTGATGAGGGAACACAAATGCAAAGCGGCCGATAATGACCTCCAAGAGGGATGTCAACAACAGGACATGAACGATGTCAAGAGGATGTGGAAGTGATTCTGCTGATGAGCAGCAAAGTCATTAATGCATTTCGCTCCACGACGCTTCACCCTCCATGTTCCTCTACGGGCTCGTTTATTGTTTACGTCCTCCTCACACGAGGCAACAAGGAAGTAAACATGTGTTGGATTAAAGGGTTGTTGACGACGGGTATAAATACATGTGAGCTATAATAACGGATGCTTAATGTCAAGTTTTGCGGATACAAATTGCTGTTATATATTATATATTGATAACGCAAAGAAAACTTTAGAAGCTGGAACTAATTAATGTTTGGTGGAAAATGGCTCCATTGATTAATCAATTACCCAAAACTTAGGGATTCATTTTCAGACCATCAATTTAAAGATGAAGGTGTAATTATTTCCGCTCCAGTCATGTCCCGTCTTGATCATCCATCACAGCCGCTGCTCGTGACCTTAATAGTTCTACTACCCCACTTACAGACAAATGGAAGCCACATTTTCCAGCTTCTCCAACTAATCAGATGTTCTGCTTTTACATCATACGACGTTTCAAAATGGATGAAAGAGTTGGATGAAAGGAATATTTTTTTTTTTAGAAAAGTGTCAAAATAACTATCATTTCACAGGAAGACTACGGCTAGAGGAATGAGAGAATGTGGTGAGGGGTATTTCCAAATATCCGGAACAAACCCCCAGAAACCTGAAGGTCCGCTGCAACTGACTGCTTTGAAACCCAGGCTGAAGACTTTCTTTCTGCTTTTAATTGAACTATTCACATCTCACACTGCTCTGTAACTTTTATTCATGTCCCTGTGTTCTTCATGTTTCATTATCTTTGCTTTTTAATGTTTCTAATGTGTTTTATTCTCTTAATCTCATCTGTAAAGCACTTTGAATTGCCTTGTGTTGAAAAGTGCTGTATAAATAAATAACCTTGCCTTTATACGCGGTATCTTCCTATATAATGCACCACACACAGCACTCCCAGTATGCACATATGCACACTGTCAAAGACCCTTAGCCCTGACCTTCCCCCGCTGAGGTTCCTACGGAGCGACGACATGTCTCCTGGCACAATAACCCAGTCAGTAGATTAGCAGCGATAGCATCATCTTCCCAAACAATGGCCACTCTCTCCGACTCACACACTGATGCAGGGACCGTCTCGCGTGCTCTCACTCGTGTCAAACGGGAAAGTAAGTGTTTGTTTTGCACACAAACACACAGTGTGGACTGGATTCCTGGGGTCAGAGCATGTGAACGGCTCTTAGTCTAACTGAAAGAAAAGTATTGGTTGGTAAAAGATCTGTATCATGGCACGCAGGCTGCACAATCATTTGAAATTGTATCGCAATGTGGACTAGTGCAATTATCAAGCCGTAGGAAACACTATATTTGTATAGGGCTAAATATTTGTTAACATCCCTTTTGAATGAGGTATTGGAGATATGTTGTCTACAAATAAGATTGTACAGACTCTTAGTACCTCCTAAAACAAACTGACAACACAAATCACCAACCCCTCATATATCGCAATGGCATTATCAGTCAAAATGAATGCATTTCGCCCATAACAGCT